>NC_081423.1:52435795-52440795 GCF_949786415.1 Peromyscus eremicus | reverse complement strand
TGCCTTTTAGTTAATTTGGAAAACGGTTTGTCAATTCGATTGCTTTTTCTCAAAGAACCAACTCTCTGTTTCATTGGTTCTTTGTATCTTTTTGTTTGTTTCTATTTTATTGATTTCAGTCTGATAATTTCTTGCTGTCTACTCTTTTCAGGTGTGATTTCTTCTTTTGTTGTGGAGCTTTCAGGTGTGCTGTTAGTGGCTGGTATGAGATCTCTCCATTTTTAATGTAGGCACTTAGTGCTGTGAACTTGGCTCTTAGCACGGTTTCCATTGGGTCCTGTAAATTTGGGGATGTTGTGGATTCAGCTTCAGTCAGTTCTAGGAAGTCTAATTTCTTTCTTAATTTCTGTCTTGACTTATTTTTCATTTAGTAGAGAGTTGTTCAGTGTCCATGAGTTTGTAGGCTGTCTGTTGTTTCTGCTGTTGTTGATATCCAGCTTTAATCCGTGGTGGTCAGATAGGATGCAGGGGGTTATTTCCATTTTCTTTTGTTTGTTGAGACCTTCTTTGTGTCCAAGTATGTGGTCAGTTTGGGAGAAAGTTCCATGAGGTGCTGAGAAGAAGGTATATTATTTTATGTTGGGGTGAAATGTTCTAGAAATCTGTTAGGTCCATTTGGTTTATGACATCAGTTAGCTCCAGCATTTCTCTGTTTAGCTTTTGTCTAGATGGCCTGTCCATTGGTGAGAGGCAGGTATTGAAGTCTCCCACTAACAGTGTGTGAGGGTCAATACGTGGTTTAAGCTGTGGAAGTGTTTCTTTTACAAACTTGGGTGCCCTTGTGTTTGGGACATAGATGTTGAGAATTGCAATGTCCTCTTGGTGGATTATTCCTTTGATGAGTATGTGGTGTCCTTCCTTATCTCTTTTGATTAGTTTCTGTTTGAAGACTATTTTGTCAGATATTAAAATGGCTTCTTAGGTCCATTTTCTTGGAACATCTTTTTCCAACCTTTTACCCTGAGGTAATGTCTATTCTTGATATCGAGGTATGTTTCTTGGATGCAGCAGAAGGATGGATCCTGTTTTCACATCCATTCTGTTAGTTTGTGTCTTTTTATTGGGGAATTGAAATTGTTGATATTGAGAGATATCAATGACTAATGATTGTTGATTCCTGTTATTTTGTTGTTGTTGGCGGTGATGGTAGTGGTGGTGATTGTGATGGGGTGTGTGTGTGTGTGTGTGTGTGTGTACATGCTTCCCTTTTTTTTTTTTTTTTTATTTCAAGACAGTGTTTCTCTGTGTAGTTTTGGTGCCTGTTCTGGATCTCGCAGGCTGGCCTTGAACTCACAGAGATCCACCTGGCTCTGCCTCCCGAGTGCTGGGATTAAAGGCGTCTGCCACCACATCCTGGCCACCTCTTTTTTTTTTTTTTTAATTCCCTTCTTTTGACTTTGCTGTTCTGGGATTGTTTATTATCTGTGTTTTCTTGGATGTAGTTAACCTCTTTAGGTTGGAGTTTACCTTCTAGCACCTTCTCTAGGGCTGGATTTATAGATATTGCTTATTTTTTTTTAAAAAAAAAATCATGGAATGTCTTGTTTTATCCCTCTGTGGTGACTGAAAGTTTTGCTGGGTGTATTAGTCTGAACTGACACCTCTGGTCTCATAGGGTCTGAGGCACATCTGTCCAGGCCTTCTGCCTTTTAGGTTCTCCATTGAGAAGTCAGGTGTAATTTTAATACGTCTGCCTTTACATGGTACTTGATCTTTTCCCTTTGCAGCTTTTAATAGTTTTTCTTCGCTCTGTGCATTCAGTGTTTTGATTATTATGTACCAAGGGGATTTCCTTTTCTGGTCCAGTCTTCTTGGCATTCTGTATGTTTCTTTTATTATTTGTCTGTTTGTTATACATACCATGTTCTATCTGCATGCACATCAGAAAAAGGCACCAGATCTCATTACGGATGGTTGTGAGGCACCATGTGGTTGCTGGAAATTGAACTCAGGACCTCTGGAAGAACAGCCAGTGCTCTTAACCTCTGAGATAGCTCTCGAGGTCCATGTTTCTTGTACTTTGATAGACACCTCCTTCTTTCGGTTAGGGGAATTTTCTTCTGTGATTTTTTTCTGTGCCTCTGACCTGAGTTTCTTCTCCTTCCTCTATTCCTAATATTCTTAGATTTTTGTCTTTTCATAGCCCCAGATTTCCTGATGTTTTGCACAGGAGTCTTTTTATATTTAACATTTTCTTTGAGTGAGGTATCTATTTCTATTGTGTCTTCAGTGCCTGGGATTCTTTTTCATTTCTTGTATTTAGTTGGTGAAGTTTGCCTCTGTGTGGTGCCTGTTTGAGTTCCTAAATTTTCCACTTCCAGATTTCCCTCAATTTGGGTTTTCTTTATTGATTCTATTTCCATTTTAGGTCTTGGATGGTTTTATTCATTTCTTTCTACTATTTATATTTTCATAGATTCCTTCCTTCCTTCCTTCCTTCCTTTCTTTCTCTCTTTCTTTCTTTTTTCTTTCTTTTTTTTAAGACAGGGTTTCTTTGAGTAGCCCTAGCTCTCCTGGCACATGATCTGTAGACCAGGCTAATCTTGAACTCAGAGATCCACTTGCCTCTGCCTTCCAAGTGCTGGGATTAAAGGCGTGCGCCACCGCCACCTGGCTCAAAATATCACTTATGAGCTGGATCAGTGGTTAGAGCACTTTCAGAAGCCCAGAGTTCAATTCCCAGCATTCATGTCAGGCGGCCCACAACTGCCTGTAACTCTAGCTCCAAAGAACTTGATGCCCTCTTCTGGTCTCAGTGGATACCCATACATGTGCACATACATACTGATACACAGACACATACATGAATAAAAACATTTTAAAAATCACATATGATAAAAGCTAAAAGTGTAAGTGAAAATAAAATAAATTTTTTTTAAAATCACTTTAAAAAAACTTCAAAAAGTTTTAATTTATTAAATTATATACTCGCAGCAATATCTGTAGCTCTACTTCTGTTGTGGACAGTTGCCAACGGAAGAAGCCAGCACAGTATCCCATGTGGGTCGTATCTAGACCTGTGTATGCAATAAAGATACTGTGGAATATTGCTATTGCAGAATGGATCCGTGCCACAAAGCTTGGTCTGTGAGACACTATCTGCTGGATAGCCACAGCTGCGCTGTCCCATAGACATTTCAAAACCCAGTGAGTCCCAAACTCACCTCACAAGTTGTCTTTCTTAAAAGCCTTTGTTTATTTGTTTGTATGTTTTCAATCTCTGCAAAGATCCTCCCCTTTTGGGATTCTGACCAAAGAGACAGACATCAAGGCTTCTTCAGGAATACAGCTTTAACGCGCATGCGTGGACTCTGATGAACTATTGTTCAAAGGAAAAAAAAAAAAAGCCTCCAGTACAGTGAAACAGAGCTTTTCATATGGTTTTTGTTTCGTTGTCTCCCATGTGTGACGACTTAGACTTACCGGCTATTGGTGGGATTCTAAAGACAGACAGGATACTGAAGAAGGGAGGGCCGCTTGGCTGGGGTGGTAAGGTCTGGTGGAAGCATTTTGGCCGAGAATAAACCACACGGTGGCTCCCTGCCTTTCCTTCAAGGTCTCTGGGGAGGTTATTAAGGAGTGGGTTGCGGGAGAGATATGCTCGTTCGTGTCTATTCAAGGACCTTGCTCAGCCGCATGGCGATTTGTTTTTCTGTTTCTCGGCTCCCAGGGGTCCCTACCACACTCTCTGTGACTTTTCCTGTCCCATTTGTCTCCGCAGTCCTTACTTCCGTCCTGTTATGAACAAAATACCCGAGGGAAGTGATGGAAGGGGAAAATGGTATATTGGGCTCATGGCGTCAGAACTTCAGTGCATTGTGGCAGGGGGGCGGGAAGGGGGACGGGAAGGGGGGGCGGGAAGGGGGGCGGGAAGGGGGCGAGCAGCTCCCGTGGATGCTTAGGCGCTTCCCTGACTACACGCGGAGAGTGCAGGCTGGAACAAGGGTACCAGCTTCCAGGCCTGCTTCTAGTGAGCATCATCCCATCAGCCCGGCTCCGCCTCCTAAAACCTCCACAGCTGCCCTTGCAAGCTGGAAGCCAGCCTTCTAAACATAAGCCCGTGGGGGCCCATAACAGTCCCCAGATTCTGTCAGTTGTCCTTTGGAGCCTCTTCTGGGCTGCCTAGGCCTGCTGTCCCAGCTCTCTCCGTGCACTCTGCTTGACAGGACTTTCTCAAGCTTCACAGAGCCCTCTCCCTACTCATCAGGGTCCAGTCACCTGAGTTTATCCCTGCTGGAGCCCCGCATTTCTCATCCCACAGGGGTCTCAGGGCCTGTGACACTCCTGGGAACCGCCAAGTCCTCTGACATTCCAGACCACTGCAGGTGGTGAGGCGGGGCTCCCTAGACCTTGGGGGCTCTTGCAGGCTGGACTACCAGCACCTCTTTGGGGTCTGCCCCGGACTCCCAGATCTGAGCACATCACCCAGCTGTTTCTGCTCTGCGATCGTTTTCCATCTTGAATTTCACCCAGACCATCTGCAAACTTTTCTGGGATTTCTGATTCTGTCCCTGACCTTGGGTGTTGACTTAAAGACAAGTGTATTCCGGGAATGGTACAGTTTCCTCCCTTCATCCTTTCTCTTCTGTCTGGTCATCGAAAGGTCCTTCTCTCACATCTTACTGGCCAGACTGTTGCCCACAGGGCGTAGACTTTGGAAGTTTAAAAGCCATTGAACGGTCTCATGCCATTCTTTTTTAGGTAGTCAGATGGGTCACCTGTTCCCTGGAGAGAAGTGTGACTCAGGCCTTCAATCCCGGCCCATGGGAAGCAGAGGCAGAAGGATCAAAAGTTCAAGGTCATCCTCAGCTACAGAGTGGGTCTGAGGCAGCCTGGGTTGCCTGAGATACTGTCTAAAAAATTAAACAAACAAAAACCCAAACCAGCGTGAGTGAAGACAGAGAGGTCTAACCAGGAAAACGGGGGGGGGGGGGGGGGGGGGGAGGGTGTGTGAGCTGATAAAACTTCAGAATATTATCTTCCTCTGTAAGTGAAGGGTA
>NC_081423.1:52434104-52435595 GCF_949786415.1 Peromyscus eremicus | reverse complement strand
TTCCTTAAACTAAGTCTGTAAGTCCCCAGCTGCAGTGAGTGAGCGGATCCACTTTCCGTTAAGTTCCAGGTACATAAGAGGAGAGCTTTGCCTATTCTCCGCCCTGAGTCAGCTTTGTTCACAGGCCCCCAGAAAAGCGTGCAGGAGTCTTGAAGGAAATGATTTCCTTGCAGACACAGGCACTAGTTTGACTCTTCTCGATGTTTAAGAACCCTGCTCCTATGGGGATACTCTAATCCTAACCCACGGAGGTCAGGCAATTTCTATTAAACATCCTAATGAGTTTGTTGGCTTGAGCCCAAGAAAGCGCATCCCCAGAAACCCTGGGTGTTCAGAGACTACAAGGCCAGCAGCTCCAGGCAGCTCTCACTTCTAATGCTTAGGAAGAACAGGAGTGCAAAACCTTTGCACGAAAGCCTTGTGTTCCCAGGGCCAACAACACAACAGCATTAGGTCTCCTTTTCCATATTTGATTTTCCTATTCTCATACACTTTCGTTTTCCACACAATTGGACTGATACTTATACATACAGTTGTAACCTAAACCTTAACTTACTGTTTATTAAATATAAACTTACATTATAAGCATTTATTTTGAGCCATTAAACATTCATTTATGAATTTGCTCACTTGTTTGTTTTAGAGGTACTGGGGCTCACACCCAGGGCTTTGCCTGTGCTAGGCAAGTGTTCTGCTCCTGAGTCATACCCTCACCATGTAGCCTAGACTGCAGTAGATGTGAGATATATCACAAGAGTTTATCATCAAACAGCTGATGCTAATAAAGTCTCTAACCAGGCCCATTTTGTGTGATAAGATTTTCCTTTAATAGTTTACAAGAATGTTTTGTTGTTACATTGAACATCTCTGGACGTAACTAGTTCAGCTAGAATTATTTCTTCAACATGATTTCCTGGAGGCGGAATTGCCCGATAAAAGGATATATACACTTAAAATTTTAATTGTGTTAAGAATAAGTTCCATGAAGTGCATGAATCTTTTGAAATTTTTTCTTTCTTATTTTGAGTGTGTGGTATGTGCTGATGTGTGGGCATGGACCTACCTACATGGGTGTGGCGGATGTTGGGTGCCCTCCTGCATTGCTCTCCACCTCATTGTTTTGAGGCAGGATCTCTCACTGAACCTGGAGCTCAGTGAGCTAGACTGGCTGGAAATGAGCTCTAGAAGTTCTGTTCGTCCCTGCCTATCCCCTAGATGATCCGCTTCCACCTGGTGCCAGGCATCAGGTCCTCATGGATGCAGACTCAGCAAACTCCCTACTGGCTGAGCCAGCTCCTCGGGCCCCATAGGTTTTTATTTTATTATTTATTTATTTATTTATTTTTAAAATTATTTATTTATTTGTATTTTATGTACGTTGGTATTTTGCTTGTGTGTATGTGTGTCTGTGTGAGGGTGTCAGACCCCTGGAACTGGAGTTATGGACAGTTGTGAGCCGTCACTATGTGGTTACTGGGAACTGAACCCCGG